>NC_057798.1:238146843-238152538 GCF_018294505.1 Triticum aestivum
TTATTATTGATGATGTTATCCTCGAGATAAATAAGTTGGGCGGTGAAAACTATAAACCCCCATCTTCCTATGTATTTGACCAAAAAAAATTGCTCTATGAATATGTCGTGAGTGTCAGTAACCATAAAAGACTAAATGACAGTTGAGTATGTGAACTTGCTAAACAAATCTCTTACATTGACTCTTTCTGACAATATGATGGATTGTGATTGTTTCAATGACTGAGATCATAGTTTGTTAGTTCCCAATGAAGTTTATGGTTCACACTTTAGCTTGTGAATGAATTGTTACTTTAGCATGAGAATTTTTATGATGATATATTGCTGCTATGATAATGATCATGATGCATTCATGTCCGTATTTTGTTTGATCGACACCTCTCTCTCTAAACATGTGGTCATGACTATCAATTTCGGCTTTCACTTGAGGACAAACGAGGTCTAAGCTTGGGAGAGTTGATACGTCCTTTTTGCATCATGTTTTCCTATTGTATTTATTATGTTTTGGATTGTTATTTTGCTTTATGATGCAATTCTAATGCCTTCTCTCTCTTATTTTGCAAGCTTCACATGAAGAGAGAGATTGCCGGCAACTGGAATTCTGGACCGGAAAAGGCTACAACAGAGATAGTTATTCTGCACAACTCCAAACGACCTCAAAATTTACGGATAATAGTTTTAGAATATATAAAAAATATTGGCGAAAGAAATGTCAAGAGGGGGCCACTAGGGAGCGACAAGCTCAGGGGGTGCACTACCCCCTGGGTGCGCCCTATGAGCTTGTGGGCCCCCTGGCAGGCCTCCGGTGCCCATCTTCTACTATATGAAGTCATTTGCCCTAGAGAAAAAGTATCAAAATAAGACTTTCCAGATGAAGCATCGCCGTCTCGAGGCGGAACCTGGGCAGTAACACTTTTTCTCTCTGGCGGACCGATTCCTCCGGGGAAACTTCCCTCTGGGGGAGGGAAATCAAAGCCATCGACATCACCATCGATCTCTCATGGTGGGAGGACAAATCTTCATCAACATCTTCACTAACACCATCTCATCTTAAACCCTAGTTCATCTCTTGTATTCGATCTTTGTACCAAGACCTTAGATTGGTATATGTGAGTTGCTAGTAGTGTTGATTACATCTAGTAGTTGATGCTAGTTGATTTATTTGGTGGAAGACTAAATGTTTAGATCCTCAAGCATATTCATTACACTTCTGATCTTGAACATGAATATGATTTGTGAGTAGTTACTTTTGTTCTTGAGGACATGGAAGAAGTCTTGTTATAAGTAATCATGTGAAGTGGTATTCGTACGATACTTTGATGATATGTATGTTGTTGCTTCCTTTAGAGGTGTCATGTGAACATCGACTACATGACACTTTACCATATTTGGGCCTAAGGGGAGGCATTGTGGAGTAATAAGTAGATGATGGGTTGCTAGAGTGACAAGAAGGTTAAACCCTACTTTATGCGTTATTCTGTAAGGGGCAGATTTGGATCCATATGTTTCATGCTATGGTTAGATTTATCTTAATTCTTCTTTCGTAGTTGCAGATACTTGCGAGAGGGGACTAATCATAAGTGGGTTGCTTGTTCAAGTAAGAACATCACCCCAAGCACCGGTCCACCCACATATCAAATTATCAAAGTAGCGAACGCGAATCAACTAAACACGATGAAAGTGACTAAACGATAAATCTCATGTGTCCTCGAGATCACTTTGCTTTATATAAGAGAACTTTCCGGCTTGTCCTTTGATATAAAAGGGTTGGGCCACTTTGCTGCACCTTTGTCACTATTGCTACTTGTTACTTGTTCCGAATTATCTTGCTACAAAACTATCTATCACCGCTACTTTCAGTACTTGCAGAGAATACCTTGCTGAATATCGCTTATCATTTCGTTCTACTCCTCGTTGGGTTCGACACTCTTACTTGTCGAAAGAACTACGATTGATCCCCTATACTTGTGGGTCATCAAGTACAGACAGAGGTACTCATACATATGCACATACACTCACCCCTATGAACACACACACACCCTACCCATACGAGCACCTCTGAAAGACTGAACCGACACATCAAGTTGAGATTAATGAAGTCGTCACAGACGCCTTCGCACTCGACAGGGACGTCTCCTCCCACTATCAGGTCTAGAACATGAACTCTGATACTCTGAGGATACCACTACCCTCCTAACTATTCAACCACAGATTGATATGCGTGCATAGCGGCACCTAGAAGGTAGGTTACCATGCCAAAAAGTCTCGTAGCCAAAAATTGATGTAGATTTTGCTTGCTAATAAATTGGTTAACATATATAGGCCAACATATATATGCTAAAAAGATAAACTAAAATTGGTAGTGGAGCATTGGGAGGCAATCATCCAAACTATACCTAGCCATCCGTCGGGTCGGGTCGGGTCAGGCTTCGAGACAGGCCTAACAAAGCCCGAAGCAGAAAACCTAGACCCGGGCCCAGCCCTACCCGTCATTGCAAAAGCCTGCTAGGCCTCACGCCAGGTCTCTTCACAAAAATGCAAATATGGCAAGCCCAGGCACAACCCACTATGTCCTTTGGGCTTAAAACTTAGGCCCAGACCCGACCCACGAGCAAGACCGGGCCGGGTCGGGTCGGGTCGGGCCGGTCAAACCGGGTATCCCATGGCCAGGTATAATCCAAACACACCCATAGAGTCCTGGGCGATGACGGCGGCGTGCCTTTGGTTCGTGTCAGCTACTTCCTCTATCTCACTCCATGGAATTGGATTAATCTCGAGTTCGTACAGCCAGAAGGGGAATTGGTGAAGGAGGAAGAACACACACGCTACACTGCCAGCCTAGCGGCCAACTCGTCGTTTGCCACCGTCCGACCTGTCCAGAGTAGGTAGGAGAGTATTTAAGGAGTTACAAGACCCAAGGCCCATTCAGGGCCTGCAAACCGAGCGGGTAGTCGAAGCTTGTGCGTGGGCCGAGTGTTTGAATGATCTTCATCTTGGCGCGCCGCTGGTTCACCGTTGCTGACAGTTCGCTTCAGTACTTGTAGTCGTCGCTAGGTGGTCTACGGATCTGAATGTAATTTCTATTATTTCTGATATTCGTTGTACTGCCATGATTGAAAATGAATAGATCGCAAAAAAACACATACACACACCTATAGAGTCCTTGCCTGGCCATTGACACGAAGCGGGTGTGTTGAATTACAAAAAGAAATAAAAATAAAGCGAGTGTGTGAAAACCAGAAGCGGGTCGAGCTCGGCAAGGACAGATCTGGACTCCTCTCGACCCTGCGCATCCCATGCGCCTGCTGCAATTGTGGACACGGAGGTGGGCCTGCACGCCAACGTTCTCGCTGACCGGCCTGTCTCCTCCACGAGTAAAATCTTTGGGGCTGTTTGGTTTGTGACTAACTTTGCCAAAGATTGCCACACCTAAGGTTAGGCAAGTTTGACCAACTTAGGCAAGTGTTTGGTTCTAGCCACACCTTTGGCAAGCCACACTTGGATCCCACATGACATACACACAAAAAGTGTGGCAAGATTCCCTTAGGCTTGCCAACTTGTGGCTTTCATTTTGATGAACTAACCTTAGGCAAGCTTGGCAAAAATGTATGGCAAAGTATGGCAATGCTAGGCCTAGAACCAAACAGCCCTTTTATCTGCGACCGCGAGAACCCAAACAAGCTGAACCAAAGCTACGGCGCTACGCGGCGGCGGCCAATGGGTGGATGTGGTACGCTTGCTCCGCTCGTGGAGGAAAAAAGCATGGCCGGAAAGCCACCACGTGGTAACCACCGGGAAGGCATGGGCTGTATTGGTGCGCCAGGCGCCTTGTTAGAAGGGAGAGAGGGATTTGGAGGAATAGTTTTTCGTTGTATTGCTTGAGCCTCATGGACATATATATAGGAATACAATCATCCACTTGGAGTACAAGACAAGCCAGAACAAATCCTAGTCTATCTCGTCTTTCCTAATAAACGTTATACTCAACATCCCCCCGCAGTCACAACGGTAGCGACGCAGACGGTGAGACTGGAGAAGAATCCGAAGGTAAGCCGACGGACACCCCCCCACAGTCGTAACGGTCGACGCATCGCGGAGTCCTGGCTGGAGTGGCAACCGACGAGGTTTCTCAAGCAAGGCGGTAGCCCTTTGTGCCGTTTGTCGATGTAGTCGAGAGCGTGTGTGGTGGAGCCGTGGTCGAGGTAGCCGTGCGAAGAATGCCGTGGTCGATGTCGAGTCGGGGTGGCCAGTGTCGAGGAAGTCGTCATGGAGCCGCGGGCGCAAGGGGGCACCGAGTTAGCATGGGCGCAGTGGTGTCGGAGTAGTGGTGCGCCAGAGAGGAGATGTTGTTGACGACGCGTGGCGACGGGTTTGCCAAGCCCGGGGACACATCGTAGACGAAGGCACGCACCGGTGTTGCCAGCACCAGGCATGCGTAGACGGACAAAGACGAAGTTGACGAAGCGCCGCACCAGGCTTGCCAGGCCCGGGGACACGTCGTGGACGAAGGCACGCGGCGGTGTTGCCAGCACCAGGCATGCGGAGACTAGGACCTGCACGAGTTGTACGCCATGTCAAAGAAGTCGGAGGGCCAGCAGAGAAGAACTCGACAATGATTGCGGCGTCCATCGGCGCGGGGCCGATGTCACCAACGGTGGTCGGAGTAGACAAAGTGGTCGAGGTAGATGACAGCGACGCTGACGACGGGCTGGTGCTTGGACGAAGACGAAGGGGTGGACGGGCGGCGGCGGCGGCGGCTACGGAGGTAGCGGCGGCGGCGGCCAAAGAAGAGCAGCGGCGGCAGCCTGACGGCAGCGGCGGCGGCTAGATTAGGTGTGCGGCGGCGGTGCTCGAAGTAGGCGAAGAACCCTGTCAACGTGACGAAGACCGGCGCGGACGGTGGAGTTCCCACGCCAAGGGAGACGGCGCGGCGCATACCACGGGAGGTCGACGCGCGGGAACGGTGGAGTGGACCGCGGGCCGCGGCGCTACGGCCCGAAGGGGCGACGCAGTGGGGGTAGGCGGGTCGGGGCGACGGCGGGAAGACCTCTGGGCGGCGGCGGGGACCGCGGGCCGCGATGTTGCGGCCCAAAGGGGCGACACAACGGCGGTTCGCGAGTCGGTGCAACCGCGGGGACGGCCTCGGGACGGCGCTGTGGACCGCGTGCCACGCTCGCTACGGCCCGACGGGGCGACGCAGCGGCGGCGTGAGGGTCAATGCAGCCACGGGACGGCCTAGAGCGGACGCCCTCGGGGCGGCGGGAGACCGCGGGCCGCGGCACTACGGCCCGAAGGGGCGACGCAGCGGTGACGCGGGTCGGTGCAGCCGGGAGAAGAACCACGGGGCGGCGGTGCTGCGGCCCGATGGGGCAACGCAGCGGCAGCCCGATGCTCGATCGGTGAAGAGACGCGCTGAACTCGGGGACGATCTTCACGGGACCTGCGGAGGCGCGCGTAACCGACGGGCCAGGTAAGTCGCGCGGCGTAGATGAGGCGGATCGCCGCGACGAGCGGGTGATCAAGCCGATCGCGCGCGAGGTCGGTGACGCCGCTCGGTGAAGGCGTGGTGGCGACGGAGTCCGAGATGAAGCCGGGGGCGGCGGGCGGCAGGGCGGTTATGATTGTCGCTGCATGGCGCGAGGCCGCCGGGTCGGGGTGATGCAGGAGTCCCGGTCGGAGCAGGCGGTGACGGCCGG